>NC_084746.1:48711945-48719445 GCF_033978785.1 Entelurus aequoreus | reverse complement strand
CCTAAAAATAGATATACCAGCCCCCAGACACATGTTTTTCTCTAAATTTGGCTCCCCGAGTCAAAATAAATGGTAAATGGGTTATACTTGTATAGCGCTTTTCTACCTTCAAGGTACTCAAAGCGCTTTGACATTATTTCCACATTCACGCATTCACACACACATTCACACACTGATGGCGGGAGCTGCCATGCAAGGCGCTAACCACGACCCATCAGGAGCAAGGGTGACGTGTCTTGCCCAAGGACACAACGGACGGGACAAGGTTGGTAGAAGGTGTGGATCGAACCAGGAACCCTCAGGTTGCTGGCACGGCCACTCTCCCAACCGCGCCACGCCGTCCGTCAACACGAAACAAAGCTCACCTTTGTGCATTCACACACAGCATAAAGTGTTTGGTGGACAAAATGAGACAAAGGAGTGGCATAAAACACGTCTTTCTGCGGCAGTGTCGTGAGAAAGTTGCACATGTAAACAAACTGTTGAGTCACAGTCTACACAACGGTGAGTTCAAGGGCAGCTGAAATTAGTAGGACAAAACGGCGCTCGCCAAATACTCTCATCAATGAAGCATAAACATATTTAACAGTGGGCTTTCTAACAATTAGGAAGGTTTGTGTCGTGTTTGTCCTCCTACATCAGGGGTCGGCAACCCAAAATGTTGAAAGAGCCATATTGGACCAAAAAAAACAAAAACAAATCTGTCTGGAGCCGCAAAAAATTAAAAGCCATATTACATGTGTCATGAGATATAAATTTAATTAAGAGGACTTAAAGGAAACTAAATGAGCTCAAATATAGCTACAAATTAGGCATAATGATGCAATATGTACATATAGCTAGCCTAAATAGCATGTTAGCATCGATTAGCTTGCAGTCATGCAGTGACCAAATATGTCTGATTAGCACTCCACACAAGTCAATAACATCAACAAAACTCACCTTTGTGCATTCATGTACAACGTTAAAAGTGTGGTGGACAAAATGAGACAGAAAAAGAAGTGGCATAAAACACGTCCTAGAAAGTCGGAGAAAGTTATACATGTAAACAGACTATACGGTGAGTTCAAGGACCGCCAAAATAAGTAGGGCAAAACGGCGCTCACCAAATACTTGAATCAGTGAAGCATATTTAATATAAACAGTGTGATTTATAACAATTACGGAGGTTTGTGTCATGTTTGTCCTCCTACAGAAACCATACTAAAACAAAAAAATTGATTTTTTTCCCCCTTATCTTTTTCCATTCTTCATACATTTTTGAAAAATCTCCAGAGAGCCACTAGGGCGGCGCTAAAGAGCCGCATGCGGCTCTAGAGCCGCGGGTTGCCGACCCCCGTCCTACATAAACCATATTACTAGAGATGGCTTTTTTGCCGATATCCGATATTCCGATATTGTCCAACTCTTAATTACCGATTCCGGGGTAGCAGGGGGTGTATATTGTAGCGTCCCGGAAGAGTTAGTGCTGCAAGGGGTTCTGGGTATTTATTCTGTTGTGTTTATGTTGTGTTACGGTGCGGATGTTCTCCCGAAACGTGTTTGTCATTCTTGTTTGGTGTGGGTTCACAGTGTGGCGCATATTTGTAACGGTGTTAAAGTTGTTTGTACGTCCACCCTCAGTGTGTCCTGTATGGCTGTTGACCAAGTATGCTTTGCATTCATTTGTGTGTGTGAAAAGCCGTAGATATTATGTGATTGGGCCGGCACGCAAAATCAGTGTTTTAAAAAGGCATACATTTTACTTTTTTAAAACCGATACCGATCATTTCCAATATTACATTTTAAAGCATTTATCGGCCAATAATATCGGCAGTCCGATATTATCGGACATCCCTAGTCTGAACCCAAATGAGCTGAAAGGCTATACGAATACAGCAGTTTTGATATCGTCCCCTCCTTTTTCCTCCAGCAGTGTTGTTCCCAGACTGGGCCTACAAGCCATCCTGGTCTCCGGGCTCCAGGCAGGTCCAGCTGTGGCACTTCCTGTTAGAGCTGCTGCGCCGCGGCGAGGGCGGAGCCATCGGTTGGGGCAGCGAGTGGGGCGAGTTCGTCATCCGCGACCCCGAGAGACTGGCCAGGCTGTGGGGGGAGAGGAAGGGCAAACCCCACATGAACTACGACAAGCTGAGTCGCGCCCTCAGGTAGACCGACGACAACCATCCTTCACCTTGTTATTGAGTTTGATTGATTGTTATTGACACATACAGATATTACTACAACAAGCGCATCCTGCACAAGACCAAAGGCAAGAGGTTCACGTACAAGTTCAACTTCACCAAACTCATCCTGGTCAACTACGCGGCTCACCTGCCTCCACCTTGTCATCAGGTCATCATCACCTCATCTCAAAAAACCTGACAGACTAAAATATTACAAATATCTCTCAATATAATGCAGTGCAAACTACAAGTTGTTATTATGAGTAGAGATGTCCGATAATATCGGACTACCAATATTATCGGCCGATAAATGCTTTAAAATGTAATATCGGAAATTATCGGTATCGGTTTCAAAAAGTAAAATGTATGACTTTTTAAAACGCCGCTGTGTACACGGACGTAGGGAGAAGTACAGAGCGCCAATAAACCTTAAAGGCACTGCCTTTGCGTGCCGGCCCAATCACATAATATCTACGGCTTTTCACACACACAAGTGAATGCAATGCATACTTGGTCAACAGCCATACAGGTCACACTGAGGGTGACGGTATAAACAACTGTAACACTGTTACAAATATGCGCCACACTGTGAACCCACACCAAACAAGAATGACAAACACATTTCGGGAGAACATCCGCACCGTAACACAACATAAACACAACACAACAAATACCCAGAACCCCTTGCAGCACTAACTCTTCCAGGACGCTACAATATACACCCCCCCGCTACTCCCTAGCCCGCCCACCTCAACCTCCCCATGCTCTCTCAGGGAGAGCATGTCCCAAATTCCAAGCTGCTGTTTTGAGGCATGTTCAAAAAAAATAATGCACTTTGTGACTTCAATAATAAATATGGCAGTGCCATGTTGGCTTTTTTTCCCCATAACTTGAGTTGATTTATTTTGGAAAACCTTGTTACATTGTTTAATGCATCCGGCGGGGCATCACAACAAAATTAGGCATAATAATGTGTTAATTCCACGACTGTAAATATCGGTATCGGTTGATATCGGAATCGGTAATTAAGAGTTGGACAATATCGGAATATCGGATATCGGCAAAAAAGCCATTATCGGTTATCTCTAATTATGAGCATGCAATTCTAATCTGGATCGGCACCACATTGTCGGGACTTGATCAAAAATAGGACTCAGATGCAGAGGTGGAGAACAATCCGTCAGGCTTTTATTTTGAAATGTTCCACTTTTCACCTCTTGAGTCAGGGCAATAAAACAACGGCTATAAACTTTAACAACTGGGCAAAAAGGTTTCACAAAAAGTGAACAAACCGAAAATAACAAAAATATCAATCTCCGCCTTCAGTCCGAGGGCGGCTGGGATAATTTTTTTACCGCTTGTCCCTTTCGGGGTCGCGGGGGTTCGCCATGAAAACATGCAATTCTGCAGTGACCTAACCATATATAAACATTCAACAAAACATGGTTTACGACTGATTTGGTGTGACAAAAACTAATCAGAAGCGCTAATAACGGATATTTTAGAAACTAGTGTGGTCCCGATACCAATGTGTTGGTGCCGGTACCAAAATTATTTCGATACTTTTCGGTACTTTTCTAAATAAAGGGAACCACAAAAAATTGCATTATTGGCTTTATTTGAACAAAAAATCTTAGGGTACATTAAATATATGTTTCTTATTGCAAGTTTGTCCTTAAATAAAATAGTGAACATACAACTTGTCTTTTAGTAGTAAGTAAACAAACAAAGGCTCCTAATTTAGCTGCTGACATATGCAGTAACATATTGTGTCATTTTCCATTCTATTATTTTGTCAACATTATTAAGGACAAGTGGTAGAAAATGAATTATTAATATACTTGTTCATTTACTGTTAATATCTGCTTACTTTCTCTTTTAACATGTTTTATCTACACTTCTGTTCAAATGTAATAATCACTTATTCTTCTGTTGTTTGATACTTTACATTAGTTTTGGATGATACCACAAATTTGGGTATCAATCTGATACCAAGTAGTTACAGGATCATACATTGGTCATATTCAAAGTGCTCATGTGTCCAGGGACATATTTCCTGACTTTATAAACATAATATACATTTTTAAAAAACGAAAGAGGCATTATAGTACTGAATATGATTCATTAGTATCCCCGTACTATACTAATACCGGTATACCGTACAACCCTAATATAAACGTTTATTATTTGTCACATACAGAGCAGCCATCTTTGAAGTCAACTCGGGGGTGGTGAGAATGCGCCGACTTTCCGAGTATAGGAAATTGGACCTCGAGGGGTGTTCCAGTTGAAAATCCCGACTAGAAACTCGGAAAATCCGACTTCCCAGTACAAATGGAATGCATCGTTAACCTAATGTAGATGCTCTAATAATGTAGGATTATAATAATGATGTGTCATTATGATTATTACTTATAATAATCAGCTAATATCTACCTTACCCTATGAAGTAAAGGGTAAACTCGTGTGAATAATGACAGGCTGCGTGATTATTCAAATTCACATTATGGTTACTTTGTAATAAAATTGTCGGCACTATTTTGTAAACAAACTAACAAAAAACAACCCAAACCAGACATTTAATAACTGAACGAAACCCTTTTGTGTGAATGAGTGTAAATGGGGGGAGGGAGTTTTTTTGGGGTTGGTGCACTAATTAAAGTGTATCTTGTGTTTTTTATGTTGATTTAATAAAAAAAATAAAATAAAATAAAACAACCCAAACCCAAAAAACTGAACTTAAAAAAATACAAATAACACAACACTAAATAATTTTAACTGGGGGGGTTGATTATGAATAGGTTAGTTAGTTTTCATAATTTAAGATTAAGATGAGTTTATTTCAAAGGGGACGATGCAATTTCATAAAACACATGATTAAAAAAAGCCAGAATTAGCCAGAAGGCTAATTTTACTCATTTTCATTCATTACTAGTTTCTATGTAACTGTTTTTATATTGTTTTACTTTCTTTTTTATTCAAGAAATTGTTTTTAATTTATTTATCTTATTTTATTTAATTCATTTTTTTAAAAAGGACTTTATCTTCACCATACCTGGTTGTCCAAATTAGGCATAATAATGTGTTAATTCCACGACTATATATATATCGTATCGGTTGATATCGGTATCGGTAATTAAGAGTTGGACAATATCGGATATCGGCAAAAAAGCCATTATCGGACATCCCGAGTTAGGGTTATTGTAGTTTTGTTATGTAAGAACAGACCATATTAATGAAGTGGTATTAAAGGGAGAATCATATACAACAACGTCCTTACTTAGTACTAATAAGCAATCATTCTGAGGTTATTGAGGGAAGGCACTTATCTAATGGCTTACTGGTTGTATAATAAGACCATGCAGAATAAGGCAATAAAAAGTACTTAATAATGACTAATTAAGAGCCAATATGTTACTAATTTGCATGTTAACAAGTAACTAATTAATGGTGAATATGTTCCCCATACTAAAGTGTTACCTTTTATTCTTGTAAAATGTGATTTTTTTTTTTTCTATACAAATTTTTGTATTGAAGCTCATTAGAAATTAAAATTCATGTCACTTTTAATTAAGGATCTTTTTATGGGGAAAATATATTTGAAAAAAATCTTTATTCATCTTGTACAGCCCTTTGAGACACTTGTGATTTAGGGCTATATCGGGGGTCGGCAACCCGCGGCTCTAGAGCCGCATGCGGCTCTTTAGCGCCGCCCTAGTGGCTCTGTGGAGATTTTTCAAAAATGTATGAAGAATGGAAAAAGATGAGGGGGAAAAAAATCTATTTTTTTTTTGTTTAGTATGGTTTCTGTAGGAGGACAAACATGACACAAACCTCCCTAATTGTTATAAATCACACTGTTTATATTAAACGTGCTTCACTGATTCGAGTATTTGGCGAGCGCCGTTTTGTCCTACTAACTTTGGCGGTCCTTGAACTCACCGTATAGTCTGTTTACATGTATAACTTTCTCCGACTTTCCAGGACGTGTTTTATGCCACTTCTTTTTCCGTCTCATTTTGTCCACCACACTTTTAACGTTGTGCGTGAATGCACAAAGGTGAGTTTTGTTGATGTTATTGACTTGTGTGGAGTGCTAATCAGACATATTTGGTCACTGCATGACTGCAAGCTAATCGATGCTAACATGCTATTTAGGCTAGCTATATGTACATATTGCATCATTATGCCTCATTTGTAGCTATATTTGAGCTCATTTAGTTTCCTTTAAGTCCTCTTAATTAATTGTATATCCCATGACACATGTAATATGGCTTTTAATTTTTTGCGGCTCCAGACAAGTCGCAGGGTGTACACCGCCTTCCGCCCGATTGTAGCTGAGATAGGCTCCAGCGCCCCCCGCGACTCCGAAGGGAATAAGCGGTAGAAAATGGATGGATGGATGGGGTCCAATATGGCTCTTTCAACATTTTGGGTTGCCGACCCCTGGGCTATATAAATAAACATTGATTGATTGATTGATTGATTGATCTTCCAGCTGCTCCACAGCAACCAGTGTGGTCTTCCTCTGGGTGGGACCACAGCATCAGCCATGGACAGAGGTATAGCATATGCATCACCAAAAAATAATTTCATTTTTCACCGACGGAGGTCTCACTCTGCTCGTCATGACAGCGGTCCAGGACCGGCCTCACCCCCTCTTCCTCCCGTGCTGCCTCCCCAACCCCATTCCATCGCCGCAGCTTCTCCACGCCCCCTCACCCTTCAACTTAGGAGGAGCCTGCAGGCCCCCCGGCTTGCACCCTATGGCCTCCTTGGCCCTCCACGCCAACGCCAAAGGTCACGTGGTGGAGTGGGACGCGGACCGACTCACTTGGAGGCTGCTTGGCGGAAGACAGCAAGGCGAGGAGGAAAGGCTATGAAGGACAGATAAGAAGGAGGATATCACTGCAACGGAAGGGATGGAAAATACTTTTATTTTTTGTAGATTGCTGGAATAGTTTGATGTTCTGTGGTTGAATTTAGGCAGATGTTTTATTTATGTGCACTACCGTTCAAAAGTTTGGGGTCACCCAAGCAATTTTGTGGAATAGCCTTCATTTCTAAGAACAAGAATAGACTGTCGAGTTTCAGATGAAAGTTCTCTTTTTCCGGCCATTTTGAGCGTTTAATTGACCCCACAAATGTGATGCTCCAGAAACTCAACCTGCTCAAAGGAAGGTCCGTTTTGTAGCTTCTGGAACGAGCTCAACTGTTTTCAGATGTGTGAACATGATTGCACAAGGGTTGTCTAATCATCAATTAGCCTTCTGAGCCAATGAGCAAACACGTTGTACCATTAGAACACTGGAGTGATAGTTGCTGGAAATGGTACCTA
>NC_084746.1:48666945-48706945 GCF_033978785.1 Entelurus aequoreus | reverse complement strand
TCGACTTAGACTTTAACATCAATGACTTGTGACTTCACTTGGACTTGAGCCTTTTGACTTGACATGACTTGCTACTTTCCCCAAAACCCAAAGATTAAAAAGTTATTCAGCGCTCCGTAGCTTTCATTTTGTATGTGTGTCTATCAGTGTGTGTGCTGCCTGTCAGCTGCTTGTCAGCGTGTGTGCTCTCAGTACAACAGCCAATCAAATTAGATCTACGTTGTTTTCATCACACAGCATTCATCCAATCAAATTGCAGGACAACCAATGAACGAGAGTTGTCAAACAACGCACCAGTGAGAAAGATTTATACCTAAGTTGGTTTCGTTAGGGTATAAAAACTACGACTTGGTCAACAAAAAACGAATTGAAGTATGCTAAACATGCAGTTCGAATATTACAGACTGAGACGCAACAACTTCCAACTTCGTTCGACATTTGAAGTTGCACACAGAACGGTAAGTTTTGAATGTAAGCTAACGTTTATTAGCTAAGTAACATGACTTTAATTTGCTGTGTGGTTAAATGAGTGAGGCTGTAAACTCACTGCTAACGTTATAACCATAGACATCTTATAAGGGTACGCAGCATAGAGCGCTACTGCCTACTGGCGCAGACGAGACGCGGGGCCGCCATCTTGGAGTGGTGATCCGCTCCACTCAGTGCAATTCATTTGGCAGGAGCAATGAACTGTCAGCACAATTTAATTCATTTTACCTCACTGAATACCACTGATTTTCACGCGTTTTTTTGTCATACGTGTAGCTATGATAAAGGACACATGTTTTGGCGTGTTTTATTATTCATAGTTTGCTTAACAGTAATAGAATAATCTTATATGCTATAAGTGACCAGACGTCTGAGATAAAAACTGGGAATATAATCCCAGAGAAGGGGGGAAAAAATGGTCAGCAATTTTTAAATTGAAGAAAAAATATGATTAGGTTATATATACATGCGTATATCCTACATAAACAATGTATGAATACATTAGATATCTATATATCTTATAGACTGTATCTCTGTTGCTGCAGCAGCAGAGAGTTTATTCTGTTTTGACACTTTGTATTGATATTTTGTATTCCATTCTTCCCTTAAATGATCATGTTTACAGTCATTGTTTTATATGTATTTTTTATGTATGTCGCTTTGGATAAAAGCGTCTGCCAAATACTTAAACATAAACATATATAAACACCTGAAAGTCTTTATATCAGCTAAAACCACCAATCTGTTTCTCTGGATTCGTAATAAAACCAAATTCTGTCTTACCCAACAATGTTAGTATTTGAATATTGTTACTTGAAGACTTATTCCTGGTTACAATTATACTGTTAAGAAAGTATTGTTTTATATTTTGCCTAAAATGAGAATGCATCATAATCAGTGGCGGCTGGTGAATTTTGTTTTAGGTGGGGCTGAAAGTTTGTAAACCAAACCCCTGTAGGGGGGTCATCCTCCCCCAGAAGATTTATTTGTGATTTTCACATATAAATACTGAAGATCTTTGCTCCTTCTCAACTCTGTGCTAATATTCTTTTCACAAAACAAACCAATAATACGTTAATGTCAAATCTTACTTGTGAAAAGTAATCCCCCGATTCCTATTTTCAACAGTCCGCTCATTTGAGCAAGAAAACGCTGAACACCATCTTTGTTTTCTACCTGTCAACTGTCAGTTTAGGCTGCTCGCCGGCTCCTCGTCACCACTTCAAGATGGCGGCCAAATTGCTCGCATCACAGCAGCCAATGCTGCGTCTACTTATAAGATGTCTATGGTTATAGTCATTGCAAACACGGCAATCTGTTGCGTCCACTGCAGTTCGCTACCTTATTCATACTTTTTGTCAAGTGATTTTTTTTAAGCAGGGTTGCATGAGGTACCTACACATAACGTTACGTTAGTCAATGTATCACACTCAGTAACGTAACGTTTGACGGCGGTCAGCAGCACCGCATATTTTAGCCACCTACAAAAAGACAAACATAATCAATTAAAGGTCAGTTAAAATGTATACTATATTAAGAATGTGTGTACATATTGCATAGAGCCCTGACATATAAAAAGTTCAACTCTGTTCATTGTTATGTTCATGTATTTGTTATGTTTTTCATGTGTACGCACACATAAACACACATACAGTATGAGATGTGATCAATGAGATCAGGTAAGAACAGGATAGAAACTGCTGTGGAACTAGTTACAATGCAATATGCCATGGAAATACAATGTTAACACTTTTGTGCAAATAAGTACAGTTGCACTTGTTTTTTCAAATGTGTTTATTCTGTAAAGGAATGAGTTAAATGTTTAAAATGACTGGATAATAGTGCTATTATGAAGTGCAATGTCAGCACTATTTTTTTTCTTGCAATTTCAAATGCACTTGTTTTAATAAATAAATACAGCGTTTTACAAGAATACACAATCTGTGTAAATATATTAGTCTCTGGTTAAAAGGACTTGAAAGGACTCGAAACTCAAAATGCAGGACTTGGGACTTGACTTGAGACTTTCCAGTCTTGACTTTGGACTTGACTCGGGACTTGCCTGTCTTGACTCGGGACTTGACTCGAGACTTGAGGGCAAAGACTTGAGACTTACTTGTGACTTGCAAAACAATGACTTGGTCCCACCTCTGGTAGATTGCACAGTACAGTACATATTCCGTACAATTGACCACTAAATGGTAACACCTAGGGATTATGTTTGATAAGAAATTATCGAGTTCGAGTCTATTATCGAATCCTCTTATCGAACCGATTCCTTATCGATTCTCTTATCGAGTCCAGATAGGTTGTTGTATATGGAAAAAAACCCCACTATATTTGGTTTAACAAAAGCTCACTTTTATTATATAAGAAAATAATTTAATCTAAAAAATAAATAAATATTGACTGTTGCCCCCCTAAAAAAATAAAAAATAAAAATATTGACTGTTGTTACCCAAAGTATATTAAGTGGGATTTTTCAGAAAAACAAATATATAAGGTAACACAAAAACAACCTGTCTCTGTGATCACTATAAGTGTATAAATAATAATATAGTGTTAAATAAAATCAGTCCCTTGGGCACAAAACTGAAAATAATACAGCTCTCCAAAAAGTGCAATTCTGCTGCTATTTGACATAACTGTTTGTTATGATGCTTTGACATTTTTGCACTTTATTTCTTTATTGAAAGAACATTCTATGAAGAGAAAATTTGTTTGCAAATGTGGTTACAATGCTAAAAAATGAAATGTTAAAGCTAAAAAAAGAAATGCACTTTATTGAGTTAACATTATTTCTTTATAGGGGGAAAGATGTTATGAGCTAGGGCAGGGGTCGGCAACCCAAAATGTTGAAAGAGCCATATTGGACCAAAAATACAAAAACAAATCTGTCTGGAGCCGCAAAAAATTAAAAGCCATATAACATGTGTCATGGGATATACATTTAATTAAGAGGACTTAAAGGAAACTAAATGAGCTCAAATATAGCTACAAATGAGGCATAATGATGCAATATGTACATATCGCTAGCCTAAATAGCATGTTAGCATCGATTAGCTTGCAGTCATGCAGTGACCAAATATGTCTGATTAGCACTCCACACAAGTCAATAACATCAACAAAACTCACCTTTGTGCATTCACACACAACGTTAAAAGTGTGGTGGACAAAATGAGACAGAAAAAGAAGTGGCATAAAACACGTCCTAGAAAGTCGGAGAAAGTTATACATGTAAACAAACTATACGGTAAGTTCAAGGACCGCCAAAGTTAGTAGGACAAAACGGCGCTCGCCAAATACTCGAATCAGTGAAGCACGTTTAATATAAACAGTGTGATTTATAACAGTTAGGGAGGTTTGTGTCATGTTTGTCCTCCTACAGAAACCATACTAAACAAAAAAATAGATTTTTTTCCCCCCTCATCTTTTTCCATTCTTCATACATTTTTGAAAAATCTCCAGAGAGCCACTAGGGCGGCGCTAAAGAGCCGCATGCGGCTCTAGAGCCGCGGGTTGCCGACCCCCGAGCTAGGGAATATAACAACTACACTACCCATCATGCAATGGGAGTGACGAGCATGCGCGGTAGCCCCGAAAAGTGTTGTTGCATGTCGTCACCCGTGAAAGTAAACGTCAAGAACTCAGCCAACACGCCTCGTTTTGAACTTTATTACACCTTGGAGCACTTTTTCCCGTCCATTTTTTTACTGCTTTCGCTATCTGCGCCTAATGACTGAGCTACGTGACGTCATTTCTTGTGATGTCACACGGAGCATTTCTGGTCGGGACGGGATTCGAATATAGAACCAACTCTTTTTCTTTACTATAGTGGTCTCGATAACGGGTACCGGTTTTTAAAAAGGGATTCGAGTCCGAGGACTCTGTTCTTTTCTTATCGAACAACCGGGAAAACCGGTTTCGAGTGTCATCCCGAGTAACACCCAAATAAGTTTTTCAACTTGTTTAAGTCAAATACGTTTTTCAACTTTCAACTCGGGGTCCACGTTAATCAATTCGTGGTAGAATGAATTGATTTACGTGGACCCCGACTTAAACAAGTTGAAAAACTCATTCGGGTGTTACCATTTAGTGGTCAATTGTACGTAACATGTACTGTACTGTGCAATCTACTTATAAAAGTTTCCATCAATCAATGAATCAACTTTGTGTCGCAGGCTGAAGCAAATCTTCGTTGACAGAAATGTTGAAATTTGATATTTATTCTACACATTTTTACAACATTAGAAACCATTAGATTTATTACAATCTTTGCAAGCTGGGTAACGTTTGCAGTGTTTCCCAGAAACTGCCAAGATACCTGTGGCGGCGGGGGCGTGGCTATGGGCGTGGTCACACTGACATCATCGAGTAATTTGCATAATTTACTACAATGATTTGATTTTCTCTAAAAAGGTTAAAAAAAACGTATACTTACTAATTAATAATAACATTATTGTTTTAAACGTCCATCCATCCATTTATTTTATAATATAATTACAACACTTTATGTACATATTTATATACAGTTTTGAACAATAAGTTATTCACTGACATATATTTATTAATTGTGGTTGTTACAAAAAATATATCTTATAAAATATAAAAGCTAAAATGTCTCAAAGCTCTGCCCCTTTAATTAGTGCATACTAAATAATTAAACTTTAGCCTTCTACTACAACCATATTATTTACCAGCAACATAAAGTGAAACAGAGGCAGAGGTGTCCTGCCACAGTCAGTAACAAATAAACAGAAAACAGTAGTGGTGGTAGATAGACACAGAGCTTCATCAAACATCTGATCCACTGAACAAAGAGCTCCAAAAATCTTGAACTTTAGACTGCCATCAGTTCTACTCCCTACACTTAACCATGTGTTTCCTACTGCCTGCAGACTTTGCACCCTTTGTTATATACACATGTTGTGTTTCTAATATAAATACATTTAATAAAGTCAAATACAAATAAGGCAACAAGAGAAGTATCCTACACTTCTCTTTTGTAAAGTAAATCTGAACAGCCGATATGGGCATCTACATCAACTATATGATTTGCCTGAGAAGATGGAGAGGACAAAAAAAATTTTTTTTATATATTTTTTAAAATTTTATTTGTGGCGGACGTAATTCTTTCGTGGCGGGCCGCAACAAATAAATGAATGTGTGGGAAACCCTGGTTTGCTGTGGTCTGGAACAACATGGCACACAAACAACTACCTGAAATGCAGCCAATATTACATCCAGATAATGTGTCATGAGTAGAGATGTCCGAAAATGGCTTTTTTGCCGATATTCCGATATTGTCCAACTCTTAATTACCGATTCTGATATCAACCGATACCGATACATACAGTCGTGGAATTAACACATTATTATGCCTAATTTTGTTGTGATGCCCCGCTGGATGCATTAAACAATGTAACAAGGTTTTCCAAGAATAAATCAACTCAAGTTATGGAAAAAAGTGCCAACATGGCACTGCCATATTTATTATTGAAGTCACAAAGTGCATTATTTTTTTTAACATGCCTCAAAACAGCAGCTTGGAATTTGGGACATGCTCTCCCTGAGAGCATGAGAAGGTTGAGGGGGGCGAGGTTGAGGAATGGGTGATGGGGATAGCGGGGGTGTATATTGTAGCGTCCCGGAAGAGTTAGTGCTGCAAGGGGTTCTGGGTATTTGTTCTGTTGTGTTTATGTTGTGTTACGGTGCGGATGTTCTCCCGAAATGTGTTTGTCATTCTTGTTTGGTGTGGGTTCACAGTGTGGCGCATATTTGTAACAGTGTTAAAGTTGTTCATACGGATACCCTCAGTGTGACCTGTATGGCTGTTGACCAAGTTGCATTCACTTGTGTGTGTGAAAAGCCGTGGATATTATTTGATTGGGCTAGCACGCAAAGGCAGTGCCTTTAAGGTTTATTGGCGCTCTGTACTTCTCCCTACGTCTGTGTACACAGCCGCGTTTTAAAAAGTCATACATTTTACTTTTTGAAACCGATACCGATAATTTTCGATATTACATTTTAAAGCATTTATCGGACATCCCTAGTCATGAGATATGCAAAACTAAATTACATACATAGAGGATACAAGTAAAGGAAATTAAATTAGCTCAAATATAGCTACATATGAGGCATGATAATGATGCAATATGTACATAGAGCTAGCCTAAATAGCATGTTAGCATTGATTAGCTTGCAGTCACGCACTGACCAAATATGTCCGATTAGCACTCCTACAAGTCAATAACGTCAACAAAGCGCACCTTTGTGCAATCACACACAGTATAAAAAAGTTGGTGGACAAAATGAGGAGAAAAAATAGGAGTGGAAGATTTTACATGTAAACAAACTGTTGCGTCACAGTACACCGTATGGTGAGTTCAAGAACCGCCGAAATTAGTAGAACAAAACGATGTTCACCAAATACTCTCATCAGTGAAGCATACACACAAACATATTAAACAGTGGGCTTTCTAACAATTGGGAAGGTTTGTGTCATGTTTGTCCTCAAACAAAAAACATACTAAAACAAAAAAAAATGTTTTTCCTCCATCTTTTTCCATTTTCAATCCTTTTAAAAATGCTCTAGGGAGCCACTAGAGCAGGGGTCACCAACCTTTTTGAAACCAAGAGCTACTTCTTGGGTACTGATTAATGCGAAGGGCTACCATTTTAAATACACACTTAAATAAATTGCCAGAAATAGCCAATTTGCTCAATTTACCTTTAACTCTATGTTATTATTAATAATTAATGATATTTACACTTAATTGAACAGTTTAAAAGAGGAGAAAACACGAAAAAAATGACAATTACATTTTGAATCATAGTTTATCTTCAATTTAACTCTTTAAAATTCAAAATTCAACAGAAAAAAAGAAGAGAAAAACTTAAAAAAAGAATTTATGGAACATCATTAGTAATTTTTCCTGATTAAGATTAATTTTAGAATTTTGATGACATGTTTTAAATAGGTTAAAATCCAGTCTACACTTTGTTAGAATATATAACAAATTTGACCAAGCTATATTTCTAACAAAGACAAATCATTATTTCTTCTAGATTTTCCAGAACAAAAATTTTAAAATAAATTCAAAATACTTTGAAATAAGATTTAAATTTGATTCTACAGATTTTCTAGATTTGCCAGAATAATTTTTTTGAATTTTAATCATAATAAGTTTGAAGAAATATTTCACAAATACTCTTCGTCGAAAAAACAGAAGCTAAAATGAAGAATTAAATTAAAATGTATTTATTATTCTTTACAATTAAAAAATAAATAAATTACATGAACATTGATTTAAATTGTCAGGAAAGAAGAGGAAGGAATTTAAAAGGTAGAAAGGTATATGTGTTTTAAAAATCCTAAAATCATTTTTAAGGTTGTATTTTTTCTTTAAAATTGTCTTTTTGAAAGTTATAAGAAGCAAAGTAAAAAAAATTAAGGAATTTATTTAAACAAGTGAAGACCAAGTCTTTAAAATATTTTCTTGGATTTTCAAATTCTTTTTGAGTTTTGTCTCTCTTAGAATTAAAAATGTCGGGCAAAGCGAGACCAGCTTGCTAGTAAATAAATAACATTTAAAAAATAGAGGCAGCTCACTGGTAAGTGCTGCTATTTGAGCTATTTTTAGAACAGGCCAGCGGGCTACTCATCTGGTCCTTACGGGCTACCTGGTGCCCGCGGGCACCGCGTTGGTGACCCCTGCACTAGAGCGACGCTAAAGAGCCGCGGGTTGCTGACTCCCGCTCTAACACTTAACGTGTTGTCAAAATTAACAAATGAAACTAAACAATATTGTTACAAATCACTAGCAAATAACCACTTGTTGAGGATGTTCATTCAGTTTAATTTTGTAGAAACAATAGTAGACCACACCTGACCGAAAAGTAGTAATTTCAACTGGCAACTATCTGGTTTTAAATAAAACGCATACGGATATCTAAAAACAATATAATTGAAGGCAGTAGTGTTGTCCCGATACCAATATTTTGGTACCGATACTTTTCTAAATAAAGGGGACCACAAAAAATTTAATTATTGGCTTTATTTTAACAAAAAATCTTAGGGTACATTAAACATATGTTTCTTATTGCCAGTTTGACCTTAAATAAAATAGTGAACATACAAGACAACTTGTCTTTTTGTCATTTATCATTATTTTGTCAAAATTATTAAGGACAAGTGGTAGAAAATGATAATCTACTTGTTCATTTACTGTTATTATCTGCTTACTTTCTCTTTCAACATGTTCTATCTACACTTCTGTTAAAATAGGCCAAAGTGGCCAAAATCAGATTTTTTTCCAGCTGACTGTTTACACTGCAAGTAAAATGTGATCTTTATGAGACTCCAGTATAAACGCGCACAGGCCGCAATGGGGCCACATTGGGGCCTCGGCGTCACTTGCATGCGTGGTTCGATAAAATGAAAACAAAGGAAGTTGACCGCTTTCCGTAAATAAACAAGGAAGTCGCTACTACTACAAAGTAAAGTGAAAGTCGCCACCATAGATGTGGTCGCCACACCTAAAAATTAGTTTTTTAACGTGAAAATAAATGAAAGAAATAGAATGCACGGATGCATATATATGATGTAATATATTTCAGAGGGTTCTATTCTTTTTATGGCTGTTGAGTAGAGGAGGCACGGACATCAGCGTGGATCAACAGTAGCTTAACTTTGGAGCGTTTAGACTGGCAAAAAATATCTGATCTGTGTTAATTGAGGTCAAACAAATTTGTTTTAGTGTTTCTTCAAACCAGAAAGTTGCCATTTGAAATTAGTATAGTTTTGACATGTCTGTTATCTGCTTTCCCCCCATACAATTCAGAAATGTATATCCTCTAAGACTGGGGATTCCATCATTTTGCCATGGGTTGTGCTGATCAGCTTTTTTCCTTCTCTGCTTTTTCCAGATCCTTCTTTCAGCCCAAGGCAAAGGACACGGATGTCCAGAAGAAAGCCAATGTTGAACCAGTGAAAAAGTAAGATGTTGTTTACATACTGCAAGTTCTGCCTGTTATCAATGTAATAATAGTTTATCATTGTGCTCTGCAGTGGTGTACAACTGCACTGCAGCTGTACACCACTGCTGTTACTATTTAACTTATATTTTAGGGCTGCAATGATTAATCTATTTAATTCATATTCTGTTGCTCTGATTAATCGTTAACGAAAGTAAACAATAAAAAAAGTATATAATCCATGGTGGCCCAGAACTTTAAATATGGGGACGTAGTTTCCGCACGGCCATTGCAATATAGTGCACATGCGAGCGGTGGTGTGTGGGTGCTGTCATCTGTGTGGCGGGAAACAGTATATATTCTTTAATGAAAACATTTTATCAATGCATACATGTTAAAAGTGCAATTTCAATGCTGATTTTTCATTTTACAAAAAAATAATGAAATTTTTTGCTAGAAGAAAAATCCTTGTTCATTGTACTGCTCACAGTATACATAGGACATCAATCAATCAAAAATCTATCAAAATGTATTTATATAGCCCTTAATCACACGTGCCTCAAAGGGCTTCACGAACCACAATAACATCCTCGGATCTGAACCCATTTCCGGGCAAGAAAAAACTCAGAGAGAGACCTTGGGATGTATCCCGGACGAGCCCCCAAATTGTTTACCATGAATTGATTAATGTGGACCCCGACTTAAACAAGTTGAAAAACTTATTCGTGTGTTACCATTTAGTGGTCAATTGTACGGAATATGTACTGTACTGTGCAATCTACTAATAAAAGTTTCAATCAATCAAAACCCCCCTCCCTCGTTAGCTTAGCTGCTAGCTAGGTTGTTTCATTCACCGAGTCGAGTTCTTGCTTGTTCTTGCTCAACTTGTGTTTCTTGTATAGTATAGTATAGTTTAACATTGTAATTGAAATGTAAAACAAGTTAAGTTAAGTAAAACAAACAAATATTACAAATAAAATGTACTCTGTAAGCAAAATTTTGCACTTGAGCAAAGATCACAACTACTATCTATAAAATAGGTTTTGTCTCTGTTAAGGAGGGGATGAGAGACCCTCAAATATACACAACGAAAACAATAAACAAAATGGCTAAATAAAGTTAATGTAACCAAAATGATCGGGGTTATTATTATTGTGGTATTACTGAATGTAGTTAAAAAGTACTTATACACACTCTACAATCTTTTAACCAAGTTGTATTTTTTGAATAACTAAAATAAAAAGCCACACAATACAGGTATATTTTCTTGGCAGAGGAAACATCAAATATTGTTCTGGCTTCATAAGAGCCATATTATTATTTGTGTGTTTAAATATGTTTATCTTCTTCCATTTTAAATTGTAAAAGGTCATCAGTTGGGCAGCGGAGCTTGTTTTTAAATGATGATATGGCTGACAATCACACTCAATTAATCATAGCTGTCCAAAATCGTGATCACGATTACAATTCGATTAATTGTGCAGCCGTAATGTAGAGGGTCCCTAGCTAAATGACAGATAGTTAACAGTAATGGACCATTATTGGGTCCATATGATTCAATTTGTACACTCTTACATTCACATTGATAGTATACATGGATAGAAATGTCACTAAATAGGGTCTATGGCTTCTCACTGCTCGAGCTGTAATAATACTTGTAAATATTCTCTTTTAGGGGTTCCTGACATATCTTTTTAATTGGGGGACTGTAGAGCTAATAAGTGTTACCGTAATTTAATAATACTTTTGCAGTGTAGCTTGTATTGTAGCTTGCTACAATTCTCTGGGGATAGCTTTTCCTGTAGCTTAGCTACATTTAATCCAGTGTAACTAGTAGCTTAGTTTACAACATTTTCCAAGTAGCTCGCACATCACTGATATCATGACAAATAATACAATGTATTTATAAGATTTTATCAGATTTTTTTAGTTGTTTTTCGTCTTTTAACAAAATAATTGTTTGGTCGTTATTGTGTGTAAACTACAGCATCTTTAATTGGCTTGAATATCCTAAACTAATCAGAGCTCTGTGAACTCTAATGTACTTTTAATCTGTTTTCGTGACTCCTGACTTGATTTTATGGCTTTTGCTGCCGACTTAACTCCTCTTTGATGACTATGCTCTCTGAACGAGCTTGTAAATAAACAAATGTTATGCCTTCATGTTTTTTTTGTTATGCATGATGTGTGACTTCCAGGACTTTCAAAAGCCCTCTCAAGGTCCAGAATGGCGTCCAGGAAGCGGACTCGCCCGTCAAAAAGGTCGCAAAGCGCAGCCGGCAGATTTTAGACAGTGACGAAGACGAGGCGCCAAAGGTGAAAGAGCAAGTCAACACCAAGAAAAGAGAGCATAAAGTTTCAGAAAAGGTAAGAAAAAAGATTGTTACGTCCACACCTGCGTCACAGTACAATAAATTGATTCACAATTATAAACAGGATGACATGTTTAAGGCGATTCCCACCCCGCTGTCTCCACCGCCGCCACCTGTTACTCCCGTCACGCCGGCCTCCTCCATGTCACCCAGCACCCCCAACTCCACGTCGCCCTCCCCTGGTACTGTTGTCAAGCGCAGGACAGGTCAGAAAGTGGTGCACAATTTCATGATTTTTTTTTCAACATTGTTGTTAATCAAAGCAGCAGCACCTACCTACCTACATACATACACAAAATTATCATTTTTGCTGAGCAAGTTTACAACAAAATGTGTTTTGAAAATGTAGCCCCTCCCCTATTAGACATTTCACAACTTCTCTGCAGTTGAATAAATGAACAAGTCCTTGCAGCTATTTGAGGAAACACAAATTATTATTAATTTTTTCTCAATTTCGTAAATTTTTTACTCTAACGTCATATTTGCAATAAAAAAACACTTGACATTAGAGATGTCCGATAATGGCTTTTTTGCCGATATTCCGATATTGTCCAACTCTTAATTACCGATTCCGATATCAACCGATATATACAGTCGTGGAATTAACACATTATTATGCCTAATTTTGTTGTGATGCCCCGCTGGATGCATTAAACAATGTAACAAGGTTTTCCAAAATAAATCAACTCAAGTTATGGAAAAAAAATGCCAACATGGCACTGCCATATTTATTATTGAAGTCACAAAGTGCATTATTTTTTTTAACATGCCTCAAAACAGCAGCTTGGAATTTGAGACATGCTCTCCCTGAGAGAGCATGAGGAGGTTGAGGTGGGCGGGGTTGGGGAGGCGGTGTTGAGGTGGGGGGTAGGGGGTAGCAGGGGTGTATATTGTAGCGTCCCGGAAGAGTTAGTGCTGCAAGGGATTCTGGGTATTTGTTCTGTTGTGTTTATGTTGTGTTACGGTGCGGATGTTCTCCCGAAATGTGTTTGTCATTCTTGTTTGGTGTGGGTTCAAAGTGTGGCGCATATTTGTAACAGTGTTAAAGTTGTTTATACGGCAACCCTCAGTGTGACCTATATGGCTGTTGACCAAGTATGCCTTGCATTCACTTGTGTGTGTGAAAGGCCGTAGATATTATGTGATTGGACCGGCACGCAAAGGCGCAATGCCTTTAAGGTTTATTGGCGCTCTGTACTTCTCCCTACGTCCGTGTACACAGCAGCGTTTTAAAAAGTCATACATTTTACTTTTGAAACCGATACCAATAATTTTGAAACCGATACCGATAATTTCCGATATTACATTTTAAAGCATTTATCGGCCGATAATATCGGCAATCCGATATTATCGGACATCTCTACTTGACACCTAATCGACACTTGGTACCCTCTGCAGTTGAATAAATATAGTATAAATAAATGTGTATTCAGAATAATTTGTATGACTTAATACCCACTAATTAATTATATTGGACTTTATTTGGGGATATATATTTAAAATATTAATGCAAAATAATAACTAAATAATGAATACATATTTTAATCTAATTTAGTTATAGCCACTCCTCCTAATAAATGTCTGAGCCTCAATAAATGCCCCCAGCCACTGTGAGGAAAGACTATTTATTTCAATACAAAATACATTCTCCGAAAAAATTAACTTCCAATGGATGTCATTTAATTGCAAAAACGGCAGTTATGGTGTTTCATTATTTTAGTATAGAATTATATTTTTGAAAATGTATTCCTGACCCCTCGTGGACGCTGGGAGTACTCTGCTTTTAAGTAATTCAATGCTCTCAGGCAATACAATATATATTTTAAAACTAAATATATTTTCCTAAAATTTACTTAAATTATCTGGTATTTGCAAAAAGAGAAACAAATATGGCATTTGATATGTAACCATAGAAATGTTTTTTTCTAAATAAATGCTTGACCTTTGACGCCCGATACTCTGTTGTTGAGTAATCAAATTCTCCCAGGCACCATGCAAGGAAAGACAATTTTATCATATTTTCATGTAGGGCTGTGCCTCACAATAAGAAGGTCCTGGGTGCGATCCCCGGTGCATGTTCTCTCCGGGTACTCCGGCTTCCTCCCACCTCCAAAGATATGCACTTTGGGATAGGTTGATTGGCAACACTAAATTGGTGTGAATGTTGTCTACCTGTGTTGGCCCTGCTATGAGGTGGCGACTTGTCCAGGGTGTACCTTTGGTGGAGATAAGAAAGTCTGCGTTCCGCTAAGCGCGGCACTTTCGTCTTGAGCGTTTCCAGGGCGACACTTAGCCAGCCAATCAGGGCGCACCGAATGGAAGAAAATCACCCCAAAAAACTGTACACTGCGGGAAATATGAGTAAACTTAAAAAAAAACCTACTTGAAAAATCCTCAATCCATCCATCCATTTTCTACCTATTGTCTCTCTTGGTGTTGCGGGGGGCTTTAGCCTAGCCACCTGCACTCAGGCAAAAGGCAGGGTACACCCTGCACAAGTCGCCACCTCATTAGCTGTCACCCAGAAAAGATATTTGAAGCCAGCGAAGCTAAATATCAGTTTGTGAGGTATTTACATTATTAAAAGTTAAATTGTTAGTTAACTTTTCTGTGAAACAGCATTTTTAAAACTGATATAAAAATGTACTTTGTGGAGGATACAGCTTCTCATGAACTAAAAGTTGAAAAACACTAGTTCACATTATTGTTTTACACGTGTTACCTTTGATGTTTAGACTGTCACTAAGTAATTTCTTTTAAATATTTGATTGAAACAGTACATGTTTCTGCACAATTCTTTGCACTTAAAAATACATGTTTGTAGTAATAAATATGATTAAAACATTTGAGCATTATATTTGTGTTTAATTACATAAAGTGTGTTTATCCTAAACATTCCTGCCACTTCATTTTACACATTATGGCATTTTTTGAGTCTTTTTTTTGGACACATACCACGATAATATCGTATTCTGGGCTTAATTGTGTGATATCGTACCGTAAGATTTTGATACCGTTACATCCCGAGGAAATACTGTATTTTTTAATAGATCTGGATAAAGATGCAAAGCCAGATTTTTTTGTCCACAGGCATTAGAACATGATGTAACTTAAAGGGTAGCTGCACTTTTTTGGAATTTTGAAAGACATGATGGATGAATTTAGTTTTGATGCATTCTAAATATTAAAAAAACCTTAAATAAAAGTCCCCTTACAGCGGACTAAGTCCTCTATTTTGCCCATTAAATCCTAATAAATAACCGTCCAAAAAGCACCAACAATACTCAATTTACATTGCGTGACTTGAATATTAACTAAGTATTAGTGATATTGTTATTATAAGCGCTAACGCAGACAAACTATCTGTAGTGGCTCCGTGATCACTTCTGTGTAGGGATGATACTCGAAACCGGTTTTCCCGATTGTTTGATAAGAAAAGAACCGAGTCCTCGGACTCGAATCCCTTTTTGAGAACCGGTACCCGTTATCGAGACCACTATAGTAAAGGAAAAGAGTTGATTCTTTATTCGAATCCCGTCCCGACCAGAAATGCTCCGTGGGACATCACAAGAATTGACGTCACGTAGCTCAGTCATTAGGCGCAGATAGGGAAAGCAGGAAAAAAATGGACGGGAAAAAGCGCTCCAAGGTGTAATAAAGTTCAAAACAAAAGGTATAATCCATCGAATAACTTTACTGAGAGATTTTAGCAGAGTAAAACACATGACGAACACTTTTACGACCAACCGGAAACATAGCAACCAGGCTAGCAACGCACCTCCTTTACGGCAGCTGTCGCAACCTTCTTAAAACAACCGCAGCACATACATATATATACAACATATCTCCCTTTTTTAACTTTTGTTTTTCTTTCCTTGTAAACAAAACAAAATCACACTGTAGATGTGTTGTCTGTCTAATTATAAATAATGCAGACGAGGCGTGTTGGCTGAGTTCTTGACGTTTACTTTCAGAGCGTGGCAACATGCAACACTTTTCGGGGCTACCGCGCATGCTCGTAACTCCCGTTGCATGCTGGTTACTGTAGTTGTTATATTTTCTCGCTCATAACATTTTTCCCCCTATAAAGAAATAATGTTAACTCAATAAAGTGTATTTATTTTTTTAGCTTTAACTTTTCATTTTTTAGCATTGTAACCACATTTGCAAACAACTTTTCTCTTCATAGAATTTTCTTTCAATAAAGAAATAAAGTGCAAAAATGTCAAAGCATCATAACAAACAGTTATGTCAAATAGCAGCAGAAGTGCACTTTTTGGAGAGTTGTATTATTTTCAGTTTTGTGCCCAAGGGACTGAT
The DNA here is from genome assembly GCF_033978785.1 of Entelurus aequoreus. Classification (NCBI taxonomy): domain Eukaryota; kingdom Metazoa; phylum Chordata; class Actinopteri; order Syngnathiformes; family Syngnathidae; genus Entelurus; species Entelurus aequoreus. Next base: position 48,690,788 of record NC_084746.1, on the reverse strand, counting down.
TTTATTTAACACTATATTATTATTTATACACCTATAGTGATCACAGAGACAGGTTGTTTTTGTGTTACTGTATATATTTGTTTTTCTGAAAAATCCCACTTAATATACTTTGGGTAACAACAGTCAATATTTATTTATTTTATTTTATTTTATTTTTTTAGGTGGGTAACAGTCAATATTTATTTATTTATTAGATTTTATTTTTTTATTATATAATAAAAGTGAGCTTTTGTTAAACCAAATATTGTGTGTTTTTTTTCCATATACAACAACCTATCTGGACTCGATAAGAGAATCGATAAGGAATCGGTTCGATAAGAGGATTCGATAATAGGCTCGAACTCGATAATTCCTTATCAAACATCATCCCTACTTCTGTGTATCCTTATGTTTACATCATCGAGTGGTCTGCTGTTTCCTCGCTTCCCTGCGCCATATAAGTTTATTGTAGGTCATAAATCATGCATCTGACCTGGAAGATAGATGGCTGAGGATGTAGACCGACAAGTTTGTACACTTTAACAGCCATTTAGGACTCGGAACTGGCGAGACCTACACAAAAAGATGCTTGGCCTCGCCCCCACCCTATGTATTATGAATCATTTTTCATCTAAACGGGAATATATGAACATCCTAGCAGTCGGCATCCTAATGACAGCCAACATTGCACAGCAAGTGAGCAGAGAGCAGTAATCATTGATGAAGAAAAAAAAAGTAAACATTGTGATGAGTTTTTGAAATGAATGCGCCGCGTATGCTTAAAATGATCAAAATACGTAAATATTAAATTGTATTATATATCTGCCTGTTACTACATTACATATATACTTACATCATGTATATAAAACCCTAATGGGGGTGTTTGGATGTGTTTTAAGGGCTTTATAGGCAGAATTGAGCCACTCACATAGGCTCCATTGTAAGCAGACTTTTGATTGCATTTATTTAATATTTAGAATGCATAAAAATGAAATAACATCCATCAACATGTGTTTCACAATGATTGTGAATGGTAGGTAAAATTCCCCCCAAAAGTGCCGGTCCCCTTTAATTGACAAAAATCTTTTTTTATCATTATCAGTGCACAGCTTCTAAAAACGGTGAGGGAAAAATTGTCTTTTCACTCTGTTTTTGCCCCATTAATGATCCTAAGCGTTGCCGGGCACATTTATGCCGCCTGCACTGAACATAAAGTAGAATGGTTAAGGTCCCCTAAGTGGAGTGTGTTGTATTTTTAATGGCTCAGCATAAATGCAGAAAGAGAATTTTCACTCCAAAGTGTGTCTGCTGATTCCTTCCTCTGACTTTTGCAGCCCGTTGTTTGATGCCTACTGTGTCTTTTAAGAGCAGCTTGTTGCCACATGCTGGAAAACATTCAAGTAGTGTTGCAATTTAGGCATAGATTGTCTGCTGTAAAGTGCAGGGCTCATGTGGGTTTCTGCCATGTTGTTGCTGGAGCTCATCTGAATAAAAGTTCCTCGAGGTGACTTCTAGTGTCCAGTGACACATGAATACGATGCAATTAAAATAGTTTTTCACTGCCAACACATGAGAAAAGTGTCCTTACAGTATACCAATACACCATAACACACATTCACCTTTTTGTCCTCACTGTGTCAATTCTGATTGTATCCTCATGCCTACAGCTAGGAAGACGTTACCCAAGAGGAAGCTTGACGAGAGCCTCAACGACAACCAGGAAGATGGCGCGGAAACCAAGGCAGCGAAGGGTCAGCAAAGCAAACGAGCCCGTGTGGGAGACGACGCAGGTGAGCCCTCGGTGCTCGACTGCTTTGAGCCTCATTGCACAACTGTTCTACGTCTCTTTATTGTTTTATTGTCAGTTTTACCTAACCTTTACCTTTCGGTTTGCATGTAGGCTTCACGGTCAGGAGATATGGTTTCAAATCTCCGTTTGGACTTGTCCGTGTGGAGTTTGCATGTTCTACCTGTGCGTGTGTGGGTTTTCCCCGGGCACTTCGGCTTTCTTTCTTTCTTTCTTTCTTTAGTTTATTTCGAACATGAACACACTTACAGTATAATACATCACACAGTTTCATATCATTTCACTTTACATCATGTCCGAAAAGGAGTAGGAAGAAGCAAAGCTTATTTAATCCTACCCCTTTCCCACTTCAGAGCGTTTACAAATATATACATCATTTACTGACCTTTTTATGATAAAATAACATCTGTGAATTAGTATACACAACAGTTTTGTAATATGTAATTAATTAATTCAGTCATTATTAACATACTGAGATGAATAATATCTTATTTTAAATAATAAATAAATAATTCTTCTTCTTTGTACTTTGTAAGCACTATTATTTTGAACAACCTCTTAAACTGGATCATATCAGTACAATGTTTAACTTATTTACTTAATCCATTCCATAATTTAATTCCACATACTGATATGCTAAAGGTTCTAAGTGTTGTACGTGCATACAAATGTTTTAAATTAGATTTTCCTCTAAGGTTATATTTCTCCTCTTTAGTTGAGAAGACTTGTTGTACATTCTTTGGTAGCAGGTTATAGTTTGCTTTGTACATCATTTTAGCTGTTTGCAATTTTACCAAATCACCGAACTTTAATATTTTTGACTCAATAAATAAAGGGTTTGTATGTTCTCTATATCCAACTTTATGTATTATTCTAATTGATCTTTTTTGTAACACGGTTAGCGAATGTAGCGCACATTTGTAGTTATTTCCCCATATTTCTGCACAATAACTCAGATATGGTAACACTAGCGAGCAGTAGAGAATATGAAGGGATTTTTGGCCCAGGACGTATTTTGCTTTATTCATTATTGAAATGTTTTTTGCCACCTTATGTTGTATGTTTTGTATATGAAATTTCCAGTTCATTTTATCATCTATTAATACTCCCAAAAATCTTGTTTCTTTTACCCTTTCAATATCTACTCCGTCTATTTGTATTCGTGTATGGTGCTCTTTTCTACTGTTATCAAATAGCAATATTTTAGTTTTACTGAGATTCAAGGATAGTCTGTTTTTGTCAAACCATCTTTTTAATTTCTTAATTTCTTCTGTTATTATTTGTATTCTCTTCTGTGTGTTCTCTCCTGAACAGAAAGCAGTTGTATCATCTGCAAATAAAACCAACTTTCTCCCACTCTAAATTGTCAAGTATATATCGAATATTCTACCAAACATTTTTTATTGATATTGTTTACGTGGTCTGTCACAATATATATTGAAATAGTTTTATCACCCAGCCATTTGTTAGATCTTGTCTGACTGTGTTTACAAAATAAGAGTCCCAGAAAAATAGCTTACATATTTACACGCTGTTTTTTTTTTTAGGAACATTTGAACATTCTTACCTTTTTCACGGGTATAAATAGATATTAACTATTGTAAATATAAAACAAAATTCAGGGTTTTCACTTTTTGTATTTGATTGTTGCGTACCGCCCAGGCAAAATATATGCTGCCACACCTTAAAAATGATTTTTTTTTCACGTGAAAACAAATTAAAGTAGTCGAGAACAAGGCACACAAAGTCTGATGCTTTTTAACTTTTTTTTGCCAATCTTATACCAACAACCAGCACAATTCCAACATGTGCACATACGTTCGTCTCAATGCTTCCCCAGACACTTGACACTTCCTCATTTTCCGCCAACACGTCATGTTCATAACATACAGGTCATTACAGTATAATTGGATATCTATACATAAATATATATACAGTATTTTATTATTGTTACGTTGACCAGCATTCCTCCAATGGGGAATTCAAATTGCTAGTCTCTCCCAGATTCTTTTTATGGCAATACGCTGATGTTTATATTCAATCAACAGGCAGTAGTTGGTATTTTGTAGTTTATTCTCCAAGCTTAGAGGACAACCGTGAGACCAATCTAGCACACCAGCGTTCCCCAGCCCGGTCCAGATCGGTCTGGCTCGGTCTCCCCTCAAACCCCCGGAAGTCCCGTGATCTTCCCTCTGTCCCTCGCCCCCACTCCCTTTGTTTAGACTACTCCGAGTTATCTCTACTCTGACACATTCCAATCTAGTAGGCCAACACCTTACTATGAGACTCAAAAGAAGGAAGAATACTAGCTATTCTTTATATGACTATAGGAGTTTAGAAAGAAGTAACACTTAAATATGGATATGATTCTGATCTGCTTCCAACAAAAAATTAGTTATAACTTCTTACCCACGGGAAAAATGTTAAAACTATGGAATGTGTCAGAGTCGGATGATTGTCGATTTCGTTCCAAGGAGTCTGTATCCACCCTCACTCACCCCCTTCTGTTTCTGAAAAAAAGGACTGTTAGTCATACTATCACTTTCAGAAACATCTAAGAAAAAGGTCAGCTAATAGTCAAGTAGCGGAGGACAGGTCATGTTTGAGGTCAATGAAAGTCTCTTTAGCCTCTATGGTCCACTGGGGGGTGGTGTTAGGGTAGGGGACCCCTTAGCGATATCACAAATAACTCAAACTCAACTAAACCCTAACTTTTATGTAACTTATTCAATATGGTGAATGTAACAAAATATGCTTATATTTATATTGGCCCAAGTGTGTAAATCAATTTGAGTGCGAGTTATTGTCTGTCTGTGTTGGCCCTGCGATGAGGTAGCGACTTGTGCAGGGTGTACACCGCCTTCTGCCCGAGTGCAGCCGGTATAGGCTCCAGCCCCTCGACGATCCCAAAAGGGACAAGCGGTAGAAAATTTATGTATTGGATGGATGGATGGATTTGCACACTAATGACTAGTGATGCATCGTAAAGTCGGCAAAAAAAGACTTTGCTCAGCGAAACAGCACTGCCGAAACCGGATGTTGGGATAATGGAAGCAATACAGATGGGATTGTCTGGATCAGAGGAAGCATATCTGAGATGTGGACGTACTTTAATAAATCCGGGATAAACACGTAGACAGTGATCTACAAAATGTAAGATGACAGTAGCTGTGTTTTCATTGCAGTTTTTCTCAAAATAAAAGCGATATTTCTAAACTTTCGATAGACCGACTTGTAGGTGTTTTGTGTCATGAACCGTAATTCTCTGCTGTTGCCTTGATGTCAATAGAAGATGAAGGCAACGTCCTTACGGCGTCCTTCACACTTGTTCGGGCATGTGGGTCTTTCCGAGCCTGCGGGTCAACTTCTAATGCGGGGAAGGGACCCGCGAGACGGCTCGGTGCGACGATTCCACCGAGCTGCACCAGACGGATTTAATTTAATTTAAAAACCAAAATGTTGATCATTTTAAAAAACTACCGTACACTACCGTTCAAAAGTTTGGGGTCACATTGAAATGTCCTTATTTTTCAATGAAGATAACTTTAAACTAGTCTTAACTTTAAAGAAATACACTCTATACATTGCTAATGTGGTAAATGACTATTCTTGCTGCAAATGTCTGGTTTTTGGTGCAATATCTACATAGGTGTATAGAGGCCCATTTCCAGCAACTATCACTCCAGTGTTCTAATGGTACAATGTGTTTGCTCATTGGCTCAGAAGGCTAATTGATGATTAGAAAACCCTTGTGCAATCATGTTCACACATCTGAAAACAGTTTAGCTCGTTACAGAAGCTACAAAACTGGGGCCGTACTTATCAAGCTTCTTAGAGTGCCATTTTACACTTAAGTCCTGAGAATTTGCGAAATTTAGTCCTACTTTCAAACTTAAGAATAAAAGCTTTTTATCAACGTTCTTAAGTCTAAGAATCACTCCTACTCTCCACGATATTTAAGAGACCTTCAGAGGTGTCTTAAGTGGTTAGGAGTTGCCAGCAGGGGATGGCACTGAGGCGAGAGAGACGTGCGCGAACGTTCAGGGAACGGAACAATGTTTTGTTTTTTTTTGATGACGAGCAGCTGATCAAACGGTATCGTTTAGACAGAGCGGATATTATTTTTGTCACAGATTTAATACTTTTCGATTCCTTGTTGATTTCTGCATGTGTCTGCAGTGGGCTAGTATATATAGAGCCACCCACACCAGTTTCAAATTAGTTGCCTAATTAATGAATTGGAAAGAAAATGTTATGAGAGTAGCGTATGTGTGTGGCCGTGAGGTGAGTGACGTCAGTGAGTGTGTGGGCGATAGAAGAGAGGGAGCGGTAGCGTGAGTGCCGGCGGGGACTAGTTTGTTTTGTATTATTTTGTAGTTTATTGTCAAAATATACACTCCCATTGTCCACTTAAATATTTCCAAGATATTTCTTTATTCTTAGACAACGGATTCCCTTCCGTGATTGGTCATTTCTATGGACACAGAAATGACGTCACCTAAAATTCCGTTTACGGCACATAGTAATGTCGTAATTCAGCTCTGAGTGTGACACTTAAGATTCAGTCCTACACTTCGCTGAAAGTGTGAGTAAGACGCTTGATAACTAACTTTTAAGTGCAGCTTTCAGCGAATAATTTATTTACTCTTAAGTCAACTCTTAGCAGACTTCTTAGGAGTAAGAAGCTTGATAAGTACGGCCCCTGACCTTCCTTTGAGCAGATTGAGTTTCTGGAGCATCACATTTGTGGGGTCAATTAAACGCTCAAAATGGCCAGAAAAAGAGAACTTTTATCTGAAACTCGACAGTCTATTCTTGTTCTTAGAAATGAAGGCTATTCCACAAAATTGTTTGGGTGACCCCAAACTTTTGAACGGTAGTGTATAATTTAAAAAAGGCTTGGAAATATCCAATTTTTTAGTATCGAAACAGTATCTAACTGTGACACTAAAATATTGAACCGAATCGTGAATTTTGTGTATCGTTGCACCCCTAATTCAGTTCAGTTTCAGTTTATTTCGAACATGCATACGATACAATGTAATGCATCACACACTTCCAGTTGTTTCATTACAGCATGTCCTAATATTTACTGTTATAATTTCGCAATTTTTTAATGCAATTTTTTGTAATGGAATGTTTCAATACAAGTACACTTTCACTTGCAATTATTTTCTTATTTCAAAATCGCATTTTAAGAAATACGTTTAAGAAGGTTTAAACCAGGGGTGTCAAACTCAAATATATAGTGGGCCAAAATTTAAAACTGAACAAAGCCGCGGGCCAAGGTTGATCAAATTAGCCTTTTAATAGGGACCCAAACAAGTTTTGCATTGAATATTGAACAAGCAAGACTTATACAACTTTATAGTGACATGCAAAATCGAGTTTCAAATAACAATAATAATAATTAAAAAATATCAATGGCATATCAAATAAAATTTTAATAAAAATTGAATGCCTCTTTTCTATTTGCAGCCTTCTGAGGTAAATATCAAAATAAACTTTTTCCACAGGCTAATAATAAATTTGAAAATAACAATAATGAATGAATCAAACATTCAAGCCTTGAAGTAGCAAGAGAAATTGCATGGGGGATTGAGGTGTGCGGGGTATGGTGGTAGCGGGTGGTGTATATTGTAGCGTACCGAAAGAGTTAGTGCTGCAAGGGGTTCTGGGTATTTGTCCTGTTGTGTTTATGTTGTGTTACGGTGCGGATGTTTTCCCGAAATGTTTTTGTCATTCTTGTTTGGTGTGGGTTCACAGTGTGGCGCATAATTGTAACAGTGTTAAAGTTGTTTATACGGCCACCCTCAGTGGGACCTGTATGGCTGTTGACCAAGTATGCGTTGCATTCACTTGTGTGTGTGTAAAAGCCACATATATTATGTGACTGGGCCGGCACGCTGTTTGTATGGAGGAAAAGCGGACGTGACGACAGCTCGTAGAGGACGCTAAAGGCTGCCTTTAAGGCACGCCCCCAATAATGTTGTCCGGGTGGAAATCGGGAGAAATTCGGGAGAATGGTTGCCCCGGGAGATTTTCGGGAGGGGCACTGAACTTCGGGAGTCTCCCGGGAAAATCGGAAGGGTTGGCAAGTATTAGAATTAGTGGTGAATGCGATGGCGGGCCAGCTGTAGTGTTAATTTGATATTGCCTCAAGGGCCAAATGAAATTACACGGTGGGCCAAATTTGGCCCGCGGGCCAGAGTTTGACACCCATGGTTTAAACTGTCCAAAGTTGTTCATGGTGAAGAGGAAAAAAGTACAGTTATATTTTGTAACAGACTTAAGAAATTGTCAATATTCAAGTGTCAGTTGGAATTTGTATAAAATTTAAATTTGGCCCTACTAGTTTTATTTGACTTTGAGGCATAATTTTTCTCCAAAACTTTGGTTGAAATCCAGACAGAAGTGTTTAAAAATAGTGCTCTCTGAATCAATAACAGGCTTTAAAGGCTATCCGGTGCTGTTAAAAATAGAGTAAATAAAGTTTAGTGGCTGCTGTTGTTCAGCCTCGCTATTTGTTTCTATTTCCTGAAATTCTTTAAAACTACTAGCTCAATTCAAACTTTGGACTCCCCCCGAGCAGCTGGTTCACCTTCAGTAAACAACATGGCTAACATTCATCCCTTCAATGAGTCTCACCCCCTTGTGTGCAGGCGAAGTGGAGGTGGAGGAGGATGCCAAGGAAGAAAAAATTAAAAAGGAGGTGAGCGAGGAGGCGAGAGCAGAGGACAAAGAGGAAGAGGCCAAGAGCGCAGATGAAACCGTTAAGGAGGTGGAAAATAATCCCAAAGATGGCATACATGAGGAGAAAAGGCCTGATACTGTTGAAGAGAAGAAGAGTGATGAAAAGGACACTGAAGTGCCAGAGAAGCCCCCTAAAGAGGAGGCCAAGAAAGCACCAATCAGCAGCTTCTTTGGTCAGGAGACACCAATTAAAATAGATTGTGGTCACGACAGCAATGACTGACTGTTTTTGTTTACCTCTTAGCTCCCAGGAAAGCTGCAGTGAAGACAGAGAAATCTGAGAAGATTGAAGGCGAGAAGAAGAAGTCTTCAGTCGAGGACTCAAAAAAGTGAGGAAACTGGAAGTGACCTTGCCATTTAACTCTCCCGTCCCCACACCATGACGCCACCTTTTCTTCCACAGGGAGTCAACTCCGACCGAGACCGACTACGATCCGTCCAGACCCAACTACCACCCTGTGAACCACGCCTGCTGGAAACAGGGTCACAAGTTAGTCTCCTGAGTGTACTCACACTCTGCCAATGCAACTTAAAGTCCGATTGACGAGTGTGGGCGCAGTCGTGCTCAATTGACCTTTTTTGTTACGTTAGATAAGGTGGGCAAAGTCACGACACCACCGCAGGTACATGCAACATGGCCAAGTCTTAGAATCAATGCAATCGCTCCTCACCAGTTCCTAATAATAAACCGGCACATTTTATAACAGAAATTAAAGGTCTGTTTGGAACCATTACGCGGATGCCTAGATGGTGCTAACTTGTAAATGTGTTTTAAAAAAAAAAAAAAAGAGTGAGCCTCCCAAGTTGCGACCACTGTTTGTAAATTAATGTAACATCGATGATGATGACAACAAAGACACAAGCAGATGAAATTTGTTGTGCGTGTATGGATTGTTCTTGCTAGCTTTAGCTGTGTAGTTTAGTCGCTGTTTCAAGTGACCGTCTCGACATTGTTGAGTTTGAGTGGGTCAGGGCTAAATGAGCACTACTGGACACATTATTTTCCCAAATAAATGTCTCTTCTCACAATGACAATATTTCACTTATATTTGTCAATTTCCCTGATATTATTTAGCTTTTATCAGCGAATTGCAGACGGCTGTCCGCGGGTATATCTGTAAAGTGTATAACAATCACATCTACATCGCAGACATGGTGACAACGTTTCAGATAATGGCGTGCGTGTTGTTTACATCCGGTTTTGGTAGAGTGGTTTTCGGTGATCAAAAATCTTTTTTCGGTGGTTAAGTTTTCTGTACATCAATTGTCAATAATGCATGAATAGGATATACACTACCGTTCAAAAGTTTGGGATCACATTGAAATGTCCTTATTTTTGAAGGAAAAGCACTGTACTTTTCAATGAAGATAACTTTAAACTAGTCTTAACTTGAAAGAAATACACTCTATACATTGCTAATGTGGTAAATGACTATTCTAGCTGCAAATGTCTGGTTTTTGGTGCAATTACCACATAGGTGTATAGAGGCCCATTTCCAGCAACTATCACTCCAGTGTTCTAAAGGTACAATGTGTTTGCTCATTGGCTCAGAAGGCTAATTGATGATTAGAAAACCCTTGTGCAATCATGTTCACACATCTGAAAACAGTTCAGCTCGTTACAGAAGCTACAAAACTGACCTTCCTTTGAGCAGATTGAGTTTCTGGAGCATCACATTTGTGGGGTCAATTAAACGCTCAAAATGGCCAGAAAAAGAGAACTTTCATCTGAAACTCGACAGTCTATTCTTGTTCTTAGAAATGAAGGCTATTCCACAAAATTGTTTGGGTGACCCCAAACTTTTGAACGGTAGTGTGTGTGTGTGTGTGTGTGTGTGTGTGTGTGTGTGTGTGTGTGTGTGTGTGTGTGTGTGTGTGTGTGTGTGTGTGTGTGTGTGTGTGTGTGTGTGTGTGTGTGTGTGTGTGTGTGTGTGTGTGTGTGTGTGTGTGTGTGTGTGTGTGTGTGTGTGTGTGTGTGTGTGTGTGTGTGTGTGTGTGTGTGTGTGTGTGTGTGTGTGTGTGTGTGTGTGTGTATTAGGGCTGCAACTAACGATTAATTTGATAATCGATTAATCTGTCGATTATTACTTCGATTAATCGATTAATAATCGGATAAAAGAGACATACTACATTTCTATCCTTTCCAGTATTTTATTGAAAAAAAACAGCATACTGGCACCATACTTATTTTGATTATTGTTTCTCAGCTGTTTGTACATGTTGCAGTTTATAAATAAAGGTTTATTTAAAAAAAAAAAAAAAAAGCCTCTGCGCATGCTAATAGTTGCCGATTAATTTAGTCATCGATTCGTTGGATCTATGCTATGCAATCGATTTTAATCGATTAGTTGTTGCAGCCCTAGTGTATATATATATATATATATATATATATATATATATATATATATATATATATATATATACACACACACACAGTATATATATATATATATACACACAGTATATACCTCTATCTCAATTCATACTGAAAAGAGTAGCTGGTGTAATGTTCGTGTAGTTTGGATTTGTTGTCAGTTTTTCCCATATTTGCAAACACATTTTCCGTGCCTGAAGGGTTGATTGGCGTAGAATGAGGAAGTGTTGTTGTGTGTCCGGGGAAGCGCGGACTCACTGAGACAAAAGTATGTGCCCGGGAGGTCAAATCTGTTGGAATTGTGCTGTTTGTTATCATAAGATTGGCAATAAAAATTAAAGATAGCGTCTAACTTTGTGATTTTTTTTCTGGGGCCTCAATATATTATATTGCTTTAATTTTTTTTCCACTAAAAAAAAACAAAACATTATGTTCAAGGTGTGGCAAGAATAAAAATGCCGTGGCGGTGCGCCACATTCGATTACATTAAGGGGAAAGTCCGTGTGAACAGGCGATTGTGGAGCGGAGGTAGCATGTCTGAAACAACACATTTGTTTTTAAATGTATGTATAGCATTTGTTTAAGCCTTTTTAGAAGAAAAAGTAAGCATCATCTCTAATTATACAGATTATATGATGACGTCATATTGACCACATCCGAAATTAGGCTTCCACTGCCACAAGTATATTGGCAATCTGTGGAAAACCCTGAGGATGTAATGCAATGGTGATGCGGCAGTAAGTTTTGGTTCGTTGTGCGGGACGAATGCATGTTGATTTTCATATAGTTTCGGCCTGCGTTAGATGTATAGCAAGACGCTAGCTCGTACCCAGCAGGCAAATGCTACTGCTCCCTATAGCCCAACCACTAAATCATCGCTCAGAACCATACAATACTCTTGTTGCAACAATATCATATAAAGAGCAAAATAATCTAAAAAGATATGCACACATGGTGGAAAGCGATGCTATAAGTAAAAAAATATTTGTTTTTGATTTAATTTTGGTTTGGATTTGAGCTCTGCCGACAACTGCCAATGTTGTTGTGAGTCAGCCATTTTTGAACGCGTCAAGGCAAGCGTGTCCCACTGTAGTGACAGCTGCTACCTTGCATGATAGAAATAATCAGGGCTCGAAATAAGACCGGAAACAATCCACAAAGTCAGGGAAATTGCAGTAAAACAGAATAGAAATGATAGGACAAGCAAACGGGCTGAAGCACAAGTGTTAGCAGAACGCAGGGCAGACGAGTGCCAGTAGAACGCCTAAGTCTTGCACAGTGCAACTAGCCTACATGAGTACATCGTTAGATTATCCACTTTGACTCATTGGTCTCTCTTTCTCTAGGGTGCCCTACCTTGCAGTGGCACGCACCTTTGAGAGGATCGAAGAGGACTCCGGAAGGTGAGAAAATAAATGTTAAACCAAGAAGTAGGTCTCGGCATGTTCCAAGAGGTTTCCTTTATTGAAGCTGCTGGTCGGTCCAGAGATGATAAAATCTTGGAGACATTTTTTTTAAAAATTCTCTGAGTCTGAATTTTAAAACCTGAACATGTAAAGATTTGTAAGTGAAGCTTCCCTTTTCTCAACATGTGCGAATCCTAATTAAAAACAACAAAGTCTCTCCTCCAAAAAGCTCCAGACAAATCTCATTAGCTGCCGCATCGCGTTGACGTCTCAAAGCTGTTGTCTTTGTCCTTAGACTGAGGAACATCGAGACGCTGTCCAACATGTTCCGCTCCGTGGTACTTCTCTCTCCAGGTAAGCGTCATTTGATTGCCGCGCTGCACGTTGGCAGCCAGCTGTTCCATCAAGGAGACGCCTCACTTTCCAAGAGCTTTGTAGAGGTTTTCATATCTTGAGAAATGTGTGTGTGTGTGTATGTGTGTGTGTGTGTGTGGGTGTGTAGACGACCTGCTGTGCTGCGTATATTTGTGTTTAAACCAGCTGGGTCCTGCCTACCTTGGGATGGAACTTGGAGTTGGGGAGACGGTGCTGATGAAAGCTGTTGCACAAGCGACTGGTAACACAAATGTGCACACACACACACACACACACACACTTTGAAACCAATACACTTGTTTGGCTCTCTGCTGCTGTTCTTTACTATCTCGCTTTTTTTCCAGGGCGACAGCTGGATAAAATCAAGTCAGAGGCCCAGGAGAAAGGAGACCTGGGCCTTGTGGCTGAGAGTTCCCGTAGTAACCAGCGGACCATGTTCCAGCCGGCCAGTCTGACAGTAGGGGGTGTGTTTAAAAAACTGAAGGAAATCGCCAGCATGAGCGGAAACTCGGTGAGCCGGACGATGATGTTTTTATATTGTTTTTTTATTATACAATAAGGGGAAAGCATTAAAACAAAAATGCTTGTGTGGTGGAATAAGCCAGTAAGTCTTTATTTTGACTTCAGCAGGGCCCATCAATTCCGTTTTTTTTAACCAAAAAATATATAGTTCTTCTTAGTTCTGACTCCCGGAAGAATGAAAATGAATTGACTTATAAAAATGTATATTACATTAATTAGCTTTGTCGGCTTTAACACAGCACTAAGTTGTTGCTTAGCATATATTGAGCTACATAAAGTGTATCAAAGTAACCCCCTTAATACTTCAATATTTATGTACTGTATGTGCTTTAGACACCACTGATGTTTCCTTGCAATGTTACATTGCCCCCCACTGGCCTGGCATGCAAGCTACATTGATTTTAGTCATGTTTTTTTTTTAATCTTCATTTTAAACATTTCACACATTGATTATTGTTTTTCTAGTTTGCCTAAAGCAATTAGTTCCCTTTCTTTCTCTGTTTTTTCCACCGCCGTGCCCCCTAGCCGGAACATGGTGTTTGTTTCACTGACCTCAAGTCTTTGTGTGCTCGCTTGTCCCGTGAATCTCAATTTTCTCCCCACATCTCAGGCCATGAATAAGAAAATCGACATCATCAAAGGCCTTTTTGTGGCGTGCCGATTCTCCGAGGCCCGCTACATCGTCAGGTAAGGGAGCCCACTGACACACACGCACATGCACATACACTTGCACTTCAATCAATCATAGTTTATTTATATAGCCACAAATAATCACAAGTGTCTCAAAGGGCTGCACAAGCCACAACGACATCCTCGGCTCAGATCTCACATCAGGGCAAGAAAAAACTCAACCCATTGGGCAGAATGACAAACCCCCCCTCCCTAGAGCGACCGGTGCAATGGATGTCGAGTGGATCTAGTTAATAGTGTGAGAGTCACACTATTAACTAGTCACTAGTCACATACACATTAACACACGGGGCACAGAGACCACGTGAAAGCCATTTTTGATTGACAGGTCGCTCGCAGGGAAGCTGAGAATTGGATTGGCCGAGCAGAGCGTCCTGTCAGCATTGAGCCAAGCCGTGTGCCTGACTCCTCCCCCAAAAGGTAAACGTGAGGATTGTTGAGCCTGTGAGATGTTTGCAGTTGCCATGGAAGCACCAGCAAGCTTTGACCTGCTTTGCCTTAGCCACAATGAATGATTGCACCTTTGCCTTTTAACGAGATCCAATACAAGGACTGGATTAAAAAAAAAAACGTCTTTTACAATTTGATAATGCTCCCTTTTAGAGAGGAATTAATTGAACAAGAACTTTAACTGCACTTTATCACACTGAATGCTTTTTGAGGAGTATCTACTCGCTCATGGCCTGATGAAACACAAGTTCTTCATCGACTGCTTCGCTTGACATAGTTTTGTTGGGCGATGCTCATGTGATGTTGAAATAATCTATCTAGGACAGGGGTCACCAACGCGGTGCCCGCGGGCACCAGGTCGCCCGTAAGGACCAGATGAGTTGCCCGCAGGCCTGTTCTAAAAATAAAAATAAAAATTTAAAAAAAAATAATTATTATTTTTAAAAAAAAATTAAATCTACATAGAAAAAACACAAGATACACTTTCAATCAGTGCATCAACCCAAACAACCTCCCCCATGCACACTCATCCACACCCACTCACACAAAAGGGGTTATTTCTTTCTGCTACCAATATTCTGGTTCCCACAACATAGACAACACATCTGCAAGGGACACAGTCCCTGAAGCACACATGATTGTATAGGCTGCTGGTCCACTAACATTTTCATTAATTACTATTTTTTATGTAATTATTTTTATATTGTTTTACTTTCTTTTTTATCCAAGAAAATGTTTTTTATTTATTTCTTATTTTATTTTATTTTTTAAAAAAGGGCCTTATCTTCAACAGACCAGGTTGTCAATGAAATTAGATTTGTTTAAAGGGGTTTTTTAAACTAGGCCCAGTCCAGATAATGTCCAAGTCGGACTCAGCAACACACACCGTCATTCATGTACACAGAAAAAAATTAGGGAACACAACAGATTGCATATAATTTATAAACAAAATTACATTTTCAAAATAAGCATTTATGTACAGTCCAGATTATGTCCAGGTCACTCAAATTAGGGAACACAACAACAGATATCATATACCGGTAATCTATAAACATAATTATACTTTCAAAATAAGCCTTTGAGGACTTCTCATCTTTTTTTTAATGTTTTTTGGCATCATTATCGTTTTCAACCATGTAACTTTCTAAAGTTAGAAAATACTGAATAAATGTTTTAAAGAAAGTAATACTAAGTGAATATCTGTTTTTGGCCTTAAAAATAAACATTTTACCGAGTACTATAATTAAATTGACTAAATCATGATTGTCAATGAACTCTCCTAAAATAACAGAAACCACATTTGTGTACCACTCAATGTTTAAATACATCTTTGGAACAATTGATGCTTTTAAAGACAGACACATAGCTTCAAGGTTGAGAAGTTTCAGGCCCCCATATTCATACTCTTTGTACAAAACCTTTCTTTTAATCTTTTCTGGTTTGCCGTTCCAGACAAAATTGAAGACCCTCCGCTCATAAATCTTAAAAAAGTTTTGTGATGGAGCTGGTAATGACAAAAACAAATAAATAAATTGAGGAATATTTAACGAGTTGGCAATAGACATTCTACCGTACAAGGTTAGGGATTTCCCTTTCCATAATTGCATAATTTTGTCCAGCTTTCTTAGTCGATTATCATAATTTACTGAGCCTAGATCTTCCAGATTTTCTGGGACAACAACACCAAGTATGTTAACTGGTCCATCTGTCCACAAAACAGGCACTTTGCATTCCATTCGAAAGGACGTTCCCTTTAGATTTCCGATCCTTAACATTTTACATTTATCATAATTAAGCTTAAGGCCAGATTGCTGTGAAAATATGTCCAAAAGATTAAGAAGATTCCGCAAACAATGAGGAAAAATCTTATCTTTGTGAATCAGCCTTTTCTGACATGAACTTCATCAAGAACAAACACAGAACACGCCTCACTGATACACATCTGCAAGACTCACTCAGAGTTGCAGTGTCAAGTTACACACCAGAGTACAACACACTAGTTAACAGCATGCAATGCCAGGCTTCCCACTAACTGACAAAGAAACAGATAACAGATTTGGTGTCCAGTTCAAAGTGTGACATGATTTAAAAATTTGAGAGTTTACTTTTGTATTTTACATGAGTTATTATTTGTACAAACATGGTGCAAAGTAATTCATGATTTGTTAAAAAATGTTAGTGGCTAGCTAGTTAAAATGGGATATTGTGATTTCACAAGACTGTCTTAGAAGTGATCATTTGAAAATGTTCAATTTGAAAAATGTGCACTTAGAGAAAATATAAAAATAAAGTGTTGCATATTGATATTTATCTGTTTCTATATATATTTATTGTGAGAAATCATTAAGATGATCAGTGTTTCCACAGAGATAAATATCATTAATTATTGATAATAACAGAGTTAAATGTAAATTGAGCAAATTGGCTACTTCTGGCAATTTATTTAAGTGTGTATCTAACTGGTAGCCCTTCGCATTAATCACTACCCAAGAAGTAGCCCTTGGTTTCAAAAAGGTTGGTGACCCCTGATCTAGGAGGTTACATAGATGGCGCTGGAGCTGGAATGTTTTATTTATGGAGTGCTCATTAAAGATGTTATATATATATATATATATATATATATATATATATATATATATATATATATATATATATATATATATATATATATATATATATATATATATATATATTAGGGCTGCAACTAACGATTAATTTGATAATCGATTAATCTGTCGATTATTACTTCGATTAATCGATTAATAATCGGACAAAATAGACAAACTACATTTCTATCCTTTCCAGTATTTTATTGAAAAAAACAGCATACTGGCACCATACTTATTTTGATTATTGTTTCTCAGCTGTTTGTACATGTTGCAGTTTATAAATAAAGGTTTATTTAAATTTTTTATTTTTTTTTAAAAAGCCTCTGCGCATGCGCATAGCATAGATCCAACGAATCGATGACTAAATTAATCGGCAACTATTTTTATAATCTATTTTAATCGATTTAATCGATTAGTTGTTGCAGCCCTAATATATATATATATATATATATATATATAGATAGATAGATAGATATATTTCTATCCATCTATCTATCTATCTATCCATCTATCCATCTATCCATCCATCCATCCATCCATCCATCTATCCATCTATCCATCTATCCATCTATCCATCTATCCATCTATCTATCCATCTATCCATCTATCCATCTATCCATCCATCTATCCATCTATCTATCCATCTATCTATCAGATAGATAGATAGATAGATAGATAGATATCTACAAGGGTCGTCGATTAATTTCAAACATTTCCTGTCCTAAATTCCATAAACACAGTGATGGTGAATGTGATGTCGGAGCTGTGAAATCACTTTTTTCTGTGTGTTGCTGACATTTCAACACGATTCTTTTCTTAGCTGCTATCACCAGAACGGCGCACAGCTAATTAACTTGTTTAACGCTGAGCCTATTAGTATTCGGGGCTTCTTCACCAATGGAAGTATGCTTTAATAAGAGCCAATTAGACCGTAGTCTCTGGGGGGAAATTTGCATTAATCAGTTTGGACCAGAAATGTTCCACTTAATTTTTGTCATTTATTTGTTATTTGATCAATAGCACACTTTAAAATCAAACTCTTATATTTAAGCTGTGTTGCTGTTCCACTCTAATTCTGTAAGGGGGTGCATATTGGTGCCAGCTTCTTTATAAATCCAGAACAATACATGTCTGCTCCATCAATGATAAATAAAATATTCCTAGTACAGTGGAACCTCGGTTTACGAACTTAAAAGTTCTTGAACATATTGAAGCAAATATTTCCAAATGAAATAATGTCAGTATGAGTATCAAGTTTCAGCCTTGACAAAAGTCCATATTTTAGTAAAGGGTTGAATACTTTGACCACAATATAAAGTGCTATACAGTACATTTTATTAAACTAATGATGGATCAACTTTCTTCCTAATAACAAAGAAAAAACAACAATTCGTTAAACTGTCCTTGTACAATATGCAGCCGCCCTGCCGACATGTACACAAACTGTCATTCACAGTTTAAAATCACAAAACTTTTAAACATCCAGGTTTCTACAAATATTAAGGAAAAAATTATTAAATCCACTTTACCATGTTGGTTAATCTTCTTTGCGTGCAGCAGAAAGGAGGAAAAAAGGGGGGAGGAGGCAGAGTCGACAACGCTGTAGGTACTTCTTAAATGTTTCAAACCACACATCACTTGTCCATTGCTTTCTAATATTTAGGTTGCAAAACCAGAAAAATGCTGTTAAAAGGCTAAAAAAAACAACACTTACAGTACAGTAATTAATACTTAACACAATAGGTAATGACAATGCTGTGCTTGTAACTCTCAAAGTAAACATACATATTTTATTTAAACTTACTTATTGAACTACTAAAAAACTCACAATGTGTTTTGGCTCATCTCAGGCAACATTATTTTATTTTCTTACAAGGTTTCTAAGCTAAAGTGAACTGAAAGTAACAGGAGTGAGATTTTAGCCCTGGAATATAAAATATAGCCACCATTACATTAATGCTAAATAGCATATTGACATTAAGCACATTTCAATGATTTAACAAAAAAATTATAACATAAAAAAATTATTTATGTAACCGGACTTTGCTGAGATTTAACACTAAGTCGTGGTTGATAAAAATCAATGAGTTAATTTACTTTTAGCCTTTCTGTGGTGGATAAAGCAACTTTCTGTGGACCATGTTACTTGTGGAATATTCCAATTTAACAGGACTGAGTGAAAAGTGTGAATTTCAGTTGTTAAAAAGAAAAAAATAATTCTAAAGTATAGTTAGTATAAGGAATAGAGGTGTGAAAAATTATCGATTCTCCGATGCATCCCGATTTGAACGTGGGCGAATCATGAATCGATAGAAAATGTCTAAACATCGATTATTTACATATGTTAAATAAAGTATTGATTGATTGATTGAGACTTTTATTAGTAGGTTGCACAGTGAAGTACATATTCCGTACAATTGACCACTAAATGGTAACACCCGAATAAGTTTTTCAACTTGTTTAAGTTGGGGTCCACTTAAATTGATTCATGATACAGATATATACTATCATATATACTATCATCATAATACAGTCATCACATTAGATAATCGCAATGAATTATTTACATTATTTACAATCAGGGGTGTGGAGGGGGGGGGAGTAGGATGTGGACATAGAGAGAGAGAGAGATCAGAAGGCATAAGAAAAAGTATCTGCATTTGATTTACATTTGATGATTAGCAATCCGGGGAGGGTGTTAGTTTAGGGTTGCCTGGAGGTGAACTTTTATTGCGGTTTTGAAGGAGGATAGAGATGCCCTTTCTTTTATACCTGTTGGGAGCGCATTCCACATTGATGTGGCATAGAAAGAGAATGAGTTAAGACCTTTGTTAGTTCGGAATCTGGGTTTAACGTGGTTAGTGGAGCTCCCCCTGGTGTTGTGGTTATGGCGGTCATTTACGTTAAGGAAGTAGTTTGACATGTACTTCGGTATCAGGGAGGCGTAGCGGATTTTATAGACTAGGCTCAGTGCAAGTTGTTTAACTCTGTCCTCCACCTTGAGCCAGCCCACTTTAGAGAAGTGGGTAGGAGTGAGGTGGGATCTGGGGTGTAGGTCTAGCAGTAACCTGACTAGCTTCTTCTGAGATGTTTGGAGTTTAGATTTGAGGGTTTTGGAGGTGCTGGGGTACCAGGAGGTGCATGCGTAATCGAAAAAGGGTTGAACGAGAGTTCCCGCCAGAATCCTCAAAGTGCTTTTGTTGACCAGAGAGGAGATTCTGTAGAGAAATCTCGTTCGTTGGTTAACCTTTTTGATTACCTTGGTTGCCATTTTATCACAGGAAAGGTTAGCCTCTAGAATGGAACCTAGGTAGGTGACCTCATCTTTCCTGGTGATAACAATGTCACCCACTTTTATGGTGAAGTCATTGACTTTCTTGAGGTTGATGTGGGACCCACACAGGATGGATTCAGTTTTACCCAAGTGTATGGATAGCTTGTTGTCAGCGAGCCAGGTGCAAGTTCTGACAACAAGCTATCCATACACTACAGTACTACAGACAGTTCTAAAATGTAACATTAACAATATTGTTCTCTAAACTTTAGTTATACGTTTGGTTCTAACTAACCATGGGAGAACCATTAGCTAACATTCTATTAACATTACAGTAAGTGTTAACTGAGTTAGCCCGGACACACGTGGAGGAGGGAGGAGAGGACAAGCTGTGCTAGCTGCTGTACTTAAGCGAGCTTTAATGTGAAGTAGTGAAAAACGAAAATAATAAATGATTTGTACACTTCAACAGAAGGTTAATAGGAACCGTGTTACAGCAGAGCAAACCCAGCTAAGAAGAGGGAATTAGCAATTAGAAGAATAAGTCAGGAGAGACAATAACATCTACAGAGTACGGCAACATGTCTGTCATCCATAGATATGAATGAGCAGAGGGACAACACGTCTTTGAGCCGCAAGTTTATGGCGACTGGAGACAAAATGTCTGAACGTTCTGTGGTTTTAGAACGCACAAAAATTAAAGGATGCCTGCTCGCTAAGTAGGGCCTTTTTTTCTCCACGTAGCAGGCAGCACATATTTTGTCTTCCATATATATGTAGTATATCTACGCTGGTATGATCTATACTGCTAAACCCAAAAACTGGAAACAACACAATACTGCATATGTCAGTAGCCAAAGTAATAATAATTAAATGTAATACATTTAGAATATATACTAATATTATATCAAGGTTTCTCCTTAATGTAATTGAATGTGGCGCGCCGCAACGACGTGTTTATTACCGCCACACCTTGAAAATAAGTTATTTCTTTAACTTGAAAACAATTTAAAGTAATATAATATATTGTAGCCCCCAGAAGAAATCACACAAAGTCTGGCGCTATTTTTAACTTTTATTAGCAATTTTATAATAACAAACGGCACATTCCCAACAGGTTTTGCCTCCTGTGCAAACACTTTCGTCTCGTGAGTCATTTCTTTACCAGACACAAAACAAAACATTCCTCATCCTCCGCCAATCACCTTTCAGTCACGGACAGTGTGTTTGCAAACATGGAAACGTGGAAAAAGCTTTTTTGTATTTGATTCAATGGTGTCTGAATACTTCCGGTTCAACGATTGACGTCACGCGCATACGTCATCATACATAGACGTTTTCAACCCGAAGTTTAGCGGGAAATTTAAAATTGCGCTTTATAACAATACGAAGGTCGTGAGTTCAATCCCGGGCTCGGGATCTTTCTGTGTGGAGTTTGCATGTTCTCCCCGTGACTGCGTGGGTTCCCTCCGGGTACTCCGGCTTCCTCCCACCTCCAAAAACATGCACCTGGGGATAGGTTGATTGGCAACACTAAATTGGCCCTAGTGTGTGAATGTGAGTGTGAATGTTGTCTGTCTATCTGTGTTGGCCCTGTGATGAGGTGGCGACTTGTCCAGGGTGTACCCCGCCTTCCGCCCGAATGCAGCTGAGATAGGCTCCAGCACCCCCCGCGACCCCAAAAAGGGACAAGCGGTAGAAAATGGATGGATGGAAGTTAACCTGGCCGTATTGGCATGTGTTGCAATGTTAAGATTGGCAAAAAAGGCTACTTTTCCAACATTCAAGGTAATTTAAATTCATCTTTTAGATTGTGTTGATTAAAAATGCAATATAATCAATGTGCAGGACACTTTGTGTAATAAAAAAAATAATTGCACTTTTTGTGTGTGTATACATTTGATTTCCTGGGGACGCAAATGACACCGATTCGGGGAATGAGGCGCATCTACTTGCAGCATTACACAAAAATAACACTTCCAGTTTCAACAAAAGCCAATTACTAGCCAAGCCAACTAAGTATCCCAGGCCGGTACTGTGAAGGGGCTTGTTGCATTACAAATGGACCTATGGTTCTTGTCAAACAGGCAGGGGTCCACAATAAAACACCAGTTATGTGACTCTGGTGCGTTGCCATCTGCCAAGCATGTCGCTACATTAAGGCATGTGCTGGATAATGTATTTCAAACCACTTGGTTTACAGATTCTTCTCCTGCCGTGATGGATGCTGGAAAGGGGATGAGTGCAGAGAGCCGACGTGCTTGGATGGAAGAGAAGAGCCTCATACTCAAGCAGACTTACTGGTTAGTGCATCCTTTAATACGATGCGTTTGAAAATGGCAGCCAGAAAGTGTTTTTTCTGTTGTTAGAAGTGTGTTTTTAAATCAGCGGTAATTAGGAATGGGTACCTTTCACGTTTTAATTGGTACTAATTCCCAGTACCAGGGAATTTATACTAATACTTCTGTGTGTTCATGTTGTATAAATGTTAATTTGTTTACGTTTTTTAAATAGTAATATGTTTTAAATTTATTTAACATCTATCAGTGAGCTGACATGTGTGATGTCCAGTTGTTATACCTTGATCGAGTATGCATGCAGTTGCTATTCCAAAACGCTAAATCGGAGTAGTCCTTTTTGTCAAGGACTACTCTTTGCCATTAAACTGAATCTTATTATCTTTTGTTGCGCCCTAAAACATGTTTATACTGTAAGTATTGTACTTATTAGACACCAGGGGCTGTACTTATCAAGCTTCTTAGAGTGCCATTTTACACTTAAGTCCTGAGAATTTGCGAAATTTAGTCCTACTCTCAAACTTAAGAATAAAAGCTTTTTATCAACGTTCTTAAGTCTAAGAATCACTCCTACTCTCCACGATATTTAAGAGACCTTCAGAGGTGTCTTAAGTGGTTAGGAGTTGCCAGCAGGGGATGGCACTGAGGCGAGAGAGACGTGCGCGAACGTTCAGGGAACGGAACAATGTTTTTTTTTTTTTTATGACGAGCAGCTGATCAAACGGTATCGTTTAGACAGAGCGGATATTATTTTTGTCACAGATTTAATACTTTTCGATTCCTTGTTGATTTCTGCATGTGGCTGCAGTGGGCTAGTATATATAGAGCCACCCACACCAGTTTCAAATTAGTTGCCTAATTAATGAATTGGAAAGAAAATGTTATGACAGTAGCGTATGTGTGTGGCCGTGAGGTGAGTGACGTCAGTGAGTGTGTGGGCGAGAGAAGAGAGGGAGCGGTAGCGTGAGTGCCGGCGGGGACTAGTTTGTTTTGTATTATTTTGTAGTTTATTGTCAAAATATACACTCCCATTGTCCACTTAAATATTTCCAAGATATTTCTTTATTCTTAGACAACGGATTCCCTTCCGTGATTGGTCATTTCTATGGACACAGAAATGACGTCACCTAAAATTCCGTTTATGGCACATAGTAATGTCGTAATTCAGCTCTGAGTGTGACACTTAAGATTCAGTCCTACACTTCGCTGAAAGTGTGAGTAAGACGCTTGATAACTAACTTTTAAGTGCAGCTTTCAGCGAAGAATTTATTTACTCTTAAGTCAACTCTTCAGACTTCTTAGGAGTA